>NW_025533626.1:145000-180000 GCF_020615455.1 Coregonus clupeaformis
TGTGTAATAAAGAGTTGGTAGTTGTGTAATAAAGAGTTGGTAGTTGTGTAATAAAGAGTTGGTAGTTGTGTAATAAAGAGTTGGTAGTTATGTAATAAAGAGTTGGTAGTTGTGTAATAAAGAGTTGGTAGTTGTGTAATAAAGAGTTGGTAGTTGTGTAATAAAGAGTTGGTAGTTGTGTAATAAAGAGTTGGTAGTTGTGTAATAAAGAGTTGGTAGTTGTGTAATAAAGAGTTGGTAGTTGTGTAATAAAGAGTTGGTAGTTGTGTAATAAAGAGTTGGTAGTTGTGTAATAAAGAGTTGGTAGTTGTGTAATAAAGAGTTGGTAGTTGTGTAATAAAGAGTTGGTAGTTGTGTAATAAAGAGTTGGTAGTTGTGTAATAAAGAGTTGGTAGTTGTGTAATAAAGAGTTGGTAGTTGTGTAATAAAGAGTTGGTAGTTGTGTAATAAAGAGTTGGTAGTTGTGTAATAAAGAGTTGGTAGTTGTGTAATAAAGAGTTGGTAGTTGTGTAATAAAGAGTTGGTAGTTGTGTAATAAAGAGTTGGTAGTTGTGTAATAAAGAGTTGGTAGTTGTGTAATAAAGAGTTGGTAGTTGTGTAATAAAGAGTTGGTAGTTGTGTAATAAAGAGTTGGTAGTTGTGTAATAAAGAGTTGGTAGTTGTGTAATAAAAGAGTTGGTAGTTGTGTAATAAAGAGTTGGTAGTTGTGTAATAAAGAGTTGGTAGTTGTGTAATAAAGAGTTGGTAGTTGTGTAATAAAGAGTTGGTAGTTGTGTAATAAAGAGTTGGTAGTTGTGTAATAAAGAGTTGGTAGTTGTGTAATAAAGAGTTGGTAGTTGTGTAATAAAGAGTTGGTAGTTGTGTAATAAAGAGTTGGTAGTTGTGTAATAAAGAGTTGGTAGTTGTGTAATAAAGAGTTGGTAGTTGTGTAATAAAGAGTTGGTAGTTGTGTAATAAAGAGTTGGTAGTTGTGTAATAAAGAGTTGGTAGTTGTGTAATAAAGAGTTGGTAGTTGTGTAATAAAGAGTTGGTAGTTGTGTAATAAAGAGTTGGTAGTTGTGTAATAAAGAGTTGGTAGTTGTGTAATAAAGAGTTGGTAGTTGTGTAATAAAGAGTTGGTAGTTGTGTAATAAAGAGTTGGTAGTTGTGTAATAAAGAGTTGGTAGTTGTGTAATAAAGAGTTGGTAGTTGTGTAATAAAGAGTTGGTAGTTGTGTAATAAAGAGTTGGTAGTTGTGTAATAAAGAGTTGGTAGTTGTGTAATAAAGAGTTGGTAGTTGTGTAATAAAGAGTTGGTAGTTGTGTAATAAAGAGTTGGTAGTTGTGTAATAAAGAGTTGGTAGTTGTGTAATAAAGAGTTGGTAGTTGTGTAATAAAGAGTTGGTAGTTGTGTAATAAAGAGTTGGTAGTTGTGTAATAAAGAGTTGGTAGTTGTGTAATAAAGAGTTGGTAGTTGTGTAATAAAGAGTTGGTAGTTGTGTAATAAAGAGTTGGTAGTTGTGTAATAAAGAGTTGGTAGTTGTGTAATAAAGAGTTGGTAGTTGTGTAATAAAGAGTTGGTAGTTGTGTAATAAAGAGTTGGTAGTTGTGTAATAAAGAGTTGGTAGTTGTGTAATAAAGAGTTGGTAGTTGTGTAATAAAGAGTTGGTAGTTGTGTAATAAAGAGTTGGTAGTTATGTAATAAAGAGTTGGTAGTTGTGTAATAAAGAGTTGGTAGTTGTGTAATAAAGAGTTGGTAGTTGTGTAATAAAGAGTTGGTAGTTGTGTAATAAATGATGGGTAGTTGTGTAATAAAGAGTTGGTAGTTATGTAATAAAGAGTTGGTAGTTGTGTAATAAAGAGTTGGTAGTTGTGTAATAAAGAGTTGGTAGTTGTGTAATAAATGATGGGTAGTTGTGTAATAAAGAGTTGGTAGTTGTGTAATAAAGAGTTGGTAGTTGTGTAATAAAGAGTTGGTAGTTGTGTAATAAAGAGTTGGTAGTTGTGTAATAAAGAGTTGGTAGTTGTGTAATAAAGTGTTGGTAGTTGTGTAATAAAGAGTTGGTAGTTGTGTAATAAAGAGTTGGTAGTTGTGTAATAAAGAGTTGGTAGTTGTGTAATAAAGAGTTGGTAGTTGTGTAATAAAGAGTTGGTAGTTGTGTAATAAAGAGTTGGTAGTTGTGTAATAAAGAGTTGGTAGTTGTGTAATAAATGATGGGTAGTTGTGTAATAAAGAGTTGGTAGTTGTGTAATAAAGAGTTGGTAGTTATGTAATAAAGAGTTGGTAGTTGTGTAATAAAGAGTTGGTAGTTGTGTAATAAAGAGTTGGTAGTTGTGTAATAAATGATGGGTAGTTGTGTAATAAAGAGTTGGTAGTTGTGTAATAAAGAGTTGGTAGTTATGTAATAAAGAGTTGGTAGTTGTGTAATAAAGAGTTGGTAGTTGTGTAATAAAGAGTTGGTAGTTGTGTAATAAAGAGTTGGTAGTTGTGTAATAAAGTGTTGGTAGTTGTGTAATAAAGAGTTGGTAGTTGTGTAATAAAGAGTTGGTAGTTGTGTAATAAAGAGTTGGTAGTTATGTAATAAAGAGTTGGTAGTTGTGTAATAAAGAGTTGGTAGTTGTGTAATAAAGAGTTGGTAGTTGTGTAATAAAGAGTTGGTAGTTGTGTAATAAATGAGTGGGTAGTTGTGTAATAAAGAGTTGGTAGTTGTGTAATAAAGAGTTGGTAGCTGTGTAATAAAGAGTTGGTAGTTGTGTAATAAAGAGTTGGTAGTTGTGTAATAAAGAGTTGGTAGTTGTGTAATAAAGGATGGGTAGTTGTGTAATAAAGAGTTGGTAGTTGTGTAATAAAGAGTTGGTAGTTATGTAATAAAGAGTTGGTAGTTGTGTAATAAAGAGTTGGTAGTTGTGTAATAAAGAGTTGGTAGTTGTGTAATAAAGAGTTGGTAGTTGTGTAATAAAGAGTTGGTAGTTGTGTAATAAAGAGTTGGTAGTTGTGTAATAAAGAGTTGGTAGTTGTGTAATAAAGAGTTGGTAGTTGTGTAATAAAGAGTTGGTAGTTGTGTAATAAAGAGTTGGTAGTTGTGTAATAAAGAGTTGGTAGTTGTGTAATAAAGAGTTGGTAGTTGTGTAATAAAGAGTTGGTAGTTGTGTAATAAAGAGTTGGTAGTTGTGTAATAAAGAGTTGGTAGTTGTGTAATAAAGAGTTGGTAGTTGTGTAATAAAGAGTTGGTAGTTGTGTAATAAAGAGTTAGTAGTTGTGTAATAAAGAGTTGGTAGTTGTGTAATAAAGAGTTGGTAGTTGTGTAATAAAGAGTTGGTAGTTGTGTAATAAAGAGTTGGTAGTTGTGTAATAAAGAGTTGGTAGTTGTGTAATAAAGAGTTGGTAGTTGTGTAATAAAGAGTTGGTAGTTGTGTAATAAAGAGTTGGTAGTTGTGTAATAAAGAGTTGGTAGTTGTGTAATAAAGAGTTGGTAGTTGTGTAATAAAGAGTTGGTAGTTGTGTAATAAAAGAGTTGGTAGTTGTGTAATAAAGAGTTGGTAGTTGTGTAATAAAGAGTTGGTAGTTGTGTAATAAAGAGTTGGTAGTTGTGTAATAAAGAGTTGGTAGTTGTGTAATAAAGAGTTGGTAGTTGTGTAATAAAGAGTTGGTAGTTGTGTAATAAAGAGTTGGTAGTTGTGTAATAAAGAGTTGGTAGTTGTGTAATAAAGAGTTGGTAGTTGTGTAATAAAGAGTTGGTAGTTGTGTAATAAAGAGTTGGTAGTTGTGTAATAAAGAGTTGGTAGTTGTGTAATAAAGAGTTGGTAGTTGTGTAATAAAGAGTTGGTAGTTGTGTAATAAAGAGTTGGTAGTTGTGTAATAAAGAGTTGGTAGTTATGTAATAAAGAGTTGGTAGTTGTGTAATAAAGAGTTGGTAGTTGTGTAATAAAGAGTTGGTAGTTGTGTAATAAATGATGGGTAGTTGTGTAATAAAGAGTTGGTAGTTGTGTAATAAAGAGTTGGTAGTTGTGTAATAAAGAGTTGGTAGTTGTGTAATAAAGAGTTGGTAGTTGTGTAATAAATGAGTGGGTAGTTGTGTAATAAAGAGTTGGTAGTTGTGTAATAAAGAGTTGGTAGTTGTGTAATAAAGAGTTGGTAGTTGTGTAATAAAGAGTTGGTAGTTGTGTAATAAAGAGTTGGTAGTTGTGTAATAAAGAGTTGGTAGTTGTGTAATAAAGAGTTGGTAGTTGTGTAATAAAGAGTTGGTAGTTGTGTAATAAAGAGTTGGTAGTTGTGTAATAAAGAGTTGGTAGTTGTGTAATAAAGAGTTGGTAGTTGTGTAATAAAGAGTTGGTAGTTGTGTAATAAAGAGTTGGTAGTTGTGTAATAAATGATGGGTAGTTGTGTAATAAAGAGTTGGTAGTTGTGTAATAAAGAGTTGGTAGTTGTGTAATAAAGAGTTGGTAGTTGTGTAATAAAGAGTTGGTAGTTGTGTAATAAAGAGTTGGTAGTTGTGTAATAAATGATGGGTAGTTGTGTAATAAAGAGTTGGTAGTTGTGTAATAAAGAGTTGGTAGTTGTGTAATAAAGAGTTGGTAGTTGTGTAATAAAGAGTTGGTAGTTGTGTAATAAAGAGTTGGTAGTTGTGTAATAAAGAGTTGGTAGTTGTGTAATAAAGAGTTGGTAGTTGTGTAATAAAGAGTTGGTAGTTGTGTAATAAAGAGTTGGTAGTTGTGTAATAAAGAGTTGGTAGTTATGTAATAAAGAGTTGGTAGTTGTGTAATAAAGAGTTGGTAGTTGTGTAATAAAGAGTTGGTAGTTGTGTAATAAAGAGTTGGTAGTTGTGTAATAAAGAGTTGGTAGTTGTGTAATAAAGAGTTGGTAGTTGTGTAATAAAGAGTTGGTAGTTGTGTAATAAAGAGTTGGTAGTTGTGTAATAAAGAGTTGGTAGTTGTGTAATAAAGAGTTGGTAGTTGTGTAATAAAGAGTTGGTAGTTGTGTAATAAAGAGTTGGTAGTTGTGTAATAAAGAGTTGGTAGTTGTGTAATAAAGAGTTGGTAGTTGTGTAATAAAGAGTTGGTAGTTGTGTAATAAAGAGTGGGTAGTTGTGTAATAAAGAGTTGGTAGTTGTGTAATAAAGAGTTGGTAGTTGTGTAATAAAGAGTTGGTAGTTGTGTAATAAAGAGTTGGTAGTTGTGTAATAAAGAGTTGGTAGTTGTGTAATAAAGAGTTGGTAGTTATGTAATAAAGAGTTGGTAGTTGTGTAATAAAGAGTTGGTAGTTGTGTAATAAAGAGTTGGTAGTTGTGTAATAAAGAGTTGGTAGTTGTGTAATAAAGAGTTGGTAGTTGTGTAATAAAGAGTTGGTAGTTGTGTAATAAAGAGTTGGTAGTTGTGTAATAAAAGAGTTGGTAGTTGTGTAATAAAGAGTTGGTAGTTGTGTAATAAAGAGTTGGTAGTTGTGTAATAAAGAGTTGGTAGTTGTGTAATAAAGAGTTGGTAGTTGTGTAATAAAGAGTTGGTAGTTGTGTAATAAAGAGTTGGTAGTTGTGTAATAAAGAGTTGGTAGTTGTGTAATAAAGAGTTGGTAGTTGTGTAATAAAGAGTTGGTAGTTGTGTAATAAAGAGTTGGTAGTTGTGTAATAAATGAGTTGGGTAGTTGTGTAATAAAGAGTTGGTAGTTGTGTAATAAAGAGTTGGTAGTTATGTAATAAAGAGTTGGTAGTTGTGTAATAAAGAGTTGGTAGTTGTGTAATAAAGAGTTGGTAGTTGTGTAATAAAGAGTTGGTAGTTGTGTAATAAAGTGTTGGTAGTTGTGTAATAAAGAGTTGGTAGTTGTGTAATAAAGAGTTGGTAGTTGTGTAATAAAGAGTTGGTAGTTATGTAATAAAGAGTTGGTAGTTGTGTAATAAAGAGTTGGTAGTTGTGTAATAAAGAGTTGGTAGTTGTGTAATAAAGAGTTGGTAGTTGTGTAGTAAATGATGGGTAGTTGTGTAATAAAGAGTTGGTAGTTGTGTAATAAAGAGTTGGTAGTTATGTAATAAAGAGTTGGTAGTTGTGTAATAAAGAGTTGGTAGTTGTGTAATAAAGAGTTGGTAGTTGTGTAATAAAATGATGGGTAGTTGTGTAATAAAGAGTTGGTAGTTGTGTAATAAAGAGTTGGTAGTTATGTAATAAAGAGTTGGTAGTTGTGTAATAAAGAGTTGGTAGTTGTGTAATAAAGAGTTGGTAGTTGTGTAATAAAGAGTTGGTAGTTGTGTAATAAAGAGTTGGTAGTTGTGTAATAAAGAGTTGGTAGTTGTGTAATAAAGAGTTGGTAGTTGTGTAATAAAGAGTTGGTAGTTGTGTAATAAAGAGTTGGTAGTTGTGTAATAAAGAGTTGGTAGTTGTGTAATAAAGAGTTGGTAGTTGTGTAATAAAGAGTTGGTAGTTGTGTAATAAAGAGTTGGTAGTTGTGTAATAAAGAGTTGGTAGTTGTGTAATAAAGAGTTGGTAGTTATGTAATAAAGAGTTGGTAGTTGTGTAATAAAGAGTTGGTAGTTGTGTAATAAAGAGTTGGTAGTTGTGTAATAAAGAGTTGGTAGTTGTGTAATAAGGAGTTGGTAGTTGTGTAATAAAGAGTTGGTAGTTGTGTAATAAAGAGTTGGTAGTTGTGTAATAAAGAGTTGGTAGTTGTGTAATAAAGAGTTGGTAGTTGTGTAATAAAGAGTTGGTAGTTGTGTAATAAAGAGTTGGTAGTTATGTAATAAAGAGTTGGTAGTTGTGTAATAAAGAGTTGGTAGTTGTGTAATAAAGAGTTGGTAGTTGTGTAATAAAGAGTTGGTAGTTGTGTAATAAAGAGTTGGTAGTTGTGTAATAAAGAGTTGGTAGTTGTGTAATAAAGAGTTGGTAGTTGTGTAATAAAGAGTTGGTAGTTGTGTAATAAAGAGTTGGTAGTTGTGTAATAAAGAGTTGGTAGTTGTGTAATAAAGAGTTGGTAGTTGTGTAATAAAGAGTTGGTAGTTGTGTAATAAAGAGTTGGTAGCTGTGTAATAAAGAGTTGGTAGTTGTGTAATAAAGAGTTGGTAGTTGTGTAATAAAGAGTTGGTAGTTGTGTAATAAAGAGTTGGTAGTTGTGTAATAAAGAGTTGGTAGTTGTGTAATAAAGAGTTGGTAGTTGTGTAATAAAGTGTTGGTAGTTGTGTAATAAAGAGTTGGTAGTTGTGTAATAAAGAGTTGGTAGTTGTGTAATAAAGTGTTGGTAGTTGTGTAATAAAGAGTTGGTAGTTGTGTAATAAAGAGTTGGTAGTTGTGTAATAAAAGTGTTGGTAGTTGTGTAATAAAAAGTTGGTAGTTGTGTAATAAAGAGTTAGTGGTTGTGTAATAAAGAGTTGGTAGTTGTGTAATAAAAGTTGGTAGTTGTGTAATAAAGAGTTGGTAGTTGTGTAATAAAAGTTGGTAGTTGTGTAATAAAGAGTTGGTAGTTGTGTAATAAAGTGTTGGTAGTTGTGTAATAAAAGTTGGTAGTTGTGTAATAAAGAGTTGGTAGTTGTGTAATAAAGAGTTGGTAGTTGTGTAATAAAGAGTTGGTAGTTGTGTAATAAAAGTTGGTAGTTGTGTAATAAGTTGGTAGTTGTGTAATAAAGAGTTGGTAGTTGTGTAATAAAGAGTTGGTAGTTGTGTAATAAAGAGTTGGTAGTTGTGTAATAAAGAGTTGGTAGTTGTGTAATAAAGAGTTGGTAGTTGTGTAATAAAGAGTTGGTAGTTGTGTAATAAAGAGTTGGTAGTTGTGTAATAAAGAGTTGGTAGTTGTGTAATAAAGAGTTGGTAGTTGTGTAATAAAGAGTTGGTAGTTGTGTAATAAAGAGTTGGTAGTTGTGTAATAAAGAGTTGGTAGTTGTGTAATAAAGAGTTGGTAGTTGTGTAATAAAGAGTTGGTAGTTGTGTAATAAAGAGTTGGTAGTTGTGTAATAAAGAGTTGGTAGTTGTGTAATAAAGAGTTGGTAGTTGTGTAATAAAGAGTTGGTAGTTGTGTAATAAAGAGTTGGTAGTTGTGTAATAAAGAGTTGGTAGTTGTGTAATAAAAGAGTTGGTAGTTGTGTAATAAAGAGTTGGTAGTTGTGTAATAAAGAGTTGGTAGTTGTGTAATAAAGAGTTGGTAGTTGTGTAATAAAGAGTTGGTAGTTGTGTAATAAAGAGTTGGTAGTTGTGTAATAAAGAGTTGGTAGTTGTGTAATAAAGAGTTGGTAGTTGTGTAATAAAGAGTTGGTAGTTGTGTAATAAAGAGTTGGTAGTTGTGTAATAAAGAGTTGGTAGTTATGTAATAAAGAGTTGGTAGTTATGTAATAAAGAGTTGGTAGTTGTGTAATAAAGAGTTGGTAGTTGTGTAATAAAGAGTTGGTAGTTGTGTAATAAAGAGTTGGTAGTTGTGTAATAAAGAGTTGGTAGTTGTGTAATAAAGAGTTGGTAGTTGTGTAATAAAGAGTTGTAGTTGTGTATTAAGAGTTGGTAGTTGTGTAATAAAGAGTTGGTAGTTGTGTAATAAAAGTTGGTAGTTGTGTAATAAAGAGTTGGTAGTTGTGTAATAAAGAGTTGGTAGTTGTGTAATAAAAGTTGGTAGTTGTGTAATAAAGAGTTGGTAGTTGTGTAATAAAAAGAGTTGGTAGTTGTGTAATAAAGAGTTGGTAGTTGTGTAATAAAGAGTTGGTAGTTGTGTAATAAAGAGTTGGTAGTTGTGTAATAAAGAGTTGGTAGTTGTGTAATAAAGAGTTGGTAGTTGTGTAATAAAGAGTTGGTAGTTGTGTAATAAAGTGTTGGTAGTTGTGTAATAAAGAGTTGGTAGTTGTGTAATAAAGAGTTGGTAGTTGTGTAATAAAGTGTTGGTAGTTGTGTAATAAAGAGTTGGTAGTTGTGTAATAAAGAGTTGGTAGTTGTGTAATAAAGTGTTGGTAGTTGTGTAATAAAGAGTTGGTGGTTGTGTAATAAAGAGTTGGTAGTTGTGTAATAAGAGTTGGTAGTTGTGTAATAAAGAGTTAGTAGTTGTGTAATAAAGAGTTGGTAGTTGTGTAATAAAGAGTTGGTAGTTGTGTAATAAAGAGTTGGTAGTTGTGTAATAAAGAGTTGGTAGTTGTGTAATAAAGAGTTGGTAGTTGTGTAATAAAGAGTTGGTAGTTGTGTAATAAAGAGTTGGTAGTTGTGTAATAAAGAGTTGGTAGTTGTGTAATAAAGAGTTGGTAGTTGTGTAATAAAGAGTTGGTAGTTGTGTAATAAAGAGTTGGTAGTTGTGTAATAAAGAGTTGGTAGTTGTGTAATAAAGAGTTGGTAGTTGTGTAATAAAGAGTTGGTAGTTGTGTAATAAAGAGTTGGTAGTTGTGTAATAAAGTGTTGGTAGTTGTGTAATAAAGAGTTAGTAGTTGTGTAATAAAGAGTTGGTAGTTGTGTAATAAAGAGTTGGTAGTTGTGTAATAAAGAGTTGGTAGTTGTGTAATAAAGAGTTGGTAGTTGTGTAATAAAGAGTTGGTAGTTGTGTAATAAAGAGTTGGTAGTTGTGTAATAAAGAGTTGGTAGTTGTGTAATAAAAGAGTTGGTAGTTGTGTAATAAAGAGTTGGTAGTTGTGTAATAAAGAGTTGGTAGTTGTGTAATAAAGAGTTGGTAGTTATGTAATAAAGAGTTGGTAGTTGTGTAATAAAGAGTTGGTAGTTGTGTAATAAAGAGTTGGTAGTTGTGTAATAAAGAGTTGGTAGTTGTGTAATAAAGAGTTGGTAGTTGTGTAATAAAGAGTTGGTAGTTGTGTAATAAAGAGTTGGTAGTTGTGTAATAAAGAGTTGGTAGTTGTGTATAAAGAGTTGGTAGTTGTGTAATAAAGAGTTGGTAGTTGTGTAATAAAGAGTTGGTAGTTGTGTAATAAAGAGTTGGTAGTTGTGTAATAAAGAGTTGGTAGTTGTGTAATAAAGAGTTGGTAGTTGTGTAATAAAGAGTTGGTAGTTGTGTAATAAGGGTTGGTAGTTGTGTAATAAAGAGTTGGTAGTTGTGTAATAAAAGTTGGTAGTTGTGTAATAAAGAGTTGGTAGTTGTGTAATAAAAAGTTGGTAGTTGTGTAATAAAGAGTTGGTAGTTGTGTAATAAAGAGTTGGTAGTTGTGTAATAAAGAGTTGGTAGTTGTGTAATAAAGAGTTGGTAGTTATGTAATAAAGAGTTGGTAGTTGTGTAATAAAGAGTTGGTAGTTGTGTAATAAAGAGTTGGTAGTTGTGTAATAAAGAGTTGGTAGTTGTGTAATAAAGAGTTGGTAGTTGTGTAATAAAGAGTTGGTAGTTGTGTAATAAAGAGTTGGTAGTTGTGTAATAAAGAGTTGGTAGTTGTGTAATAAAGAGTTGGTAGTTGTGTAATAAAGAGTTGGTAGTTGTGTAATAAGAGTTGGTAGTTGTGTAATAAAGAGTTGGTAGTTGTGTAATAAAGAGTTGGTAGTTGTGTAATAAAGAGTTGGTAGTTGTGTAATAAAGAGTTGGTAGTTGTGTAATAAAGAGTTGGTAGTTGTGTAATAAAGAGTTGGTAGTTGTGTAATAAAGTGTTGGTAGTTGTGTAATAAAGAGTTGGTAGTTGTGTAATAAAGAGTTGGTAGTTGTGTAATAAAGTGTTGGTAGTTGTGTAATAAAGAGTTGGTAGTTGTGTAATAAAGAGTTGGTAGTTGTGTAATAAAGTGTTGGTAGTTGTGTAATAAAGAGTTGGTAGTTGTGTAATAAAGAGTTGGTAGTTGTGTAATAAAGTGTTGGTAGTTGTGTAATAAAGAGTTGGTAGTTGTGTAATAAAAGAGTTGGTAGTTGTGTAATAAAGAGTTGGTAGTTGTGTAATAAAGAGTTGGTAGTTGTGTAATAAAGAGTTGGTAGTTGTGTAATAAAGGTTGGTAGTTGTGTAATAAAGAGTTGGTAGTTGTGTAATAAAGAGTTGGTAGTTGTGTAATAAAGAGTTGGTAGTTGTGTAATAAAGAGTTGGTAGTTGTGTAATAAAGAGTTGGTAGTTGTGTAATAAAGAGTTGGTAGTTGTGTAATAAAGAGTTGGTAGTTGTGTAATAAAAGAGTTGGTAGTTGTGTAATAAAGAGTTGGTAGTTGTGTAATAAAGAGTTGGTAGTTGTGTAATAAAGAGTTGGTAGTTGTGTAATAAAGAGTTGGTAGTTGTGTAATAAAGAGTTGGTAGTTGTGTAATAAAGAGTTGGTAGTTGTGTAATAAAGAGTTGGTAGTTGTGTAATAAAAGAGTGGTAGTTGTGTAATAAAAGTTGGTAGTTGTGTAATAAAGAGTTGGTAGTTGTGTAATAAAAGTTAGTAGTTGTGTAATAAAAGAGTTGGTAGTTGTGTAATAAAGAGTTGGTAGTTGTGTAATAAAGAGTTGGTAGTTGTGTAATAAAGAGTTGGTAGTTGTGTAATAAAGAGTTGGTAGTTTGTGTAATAAGAGTTGGTAGTTGTGTAATGATTGGTAGTTGTGTAATAAAGAGTTGGTAGTTGTGTAATAAAGAGTTGGTAGTTGTGTAATAAAGAGTTGGTAGTTGTGTAATAAAGAGTTGGTGGTTGTGTAATAAAGAGTTGGTAGTTGTGTAATAAAGAGTTGGTAGTTGTGTAATAAAGAGTTGGTAGTTGTGTAATAAAGAGTTGGTAGTTGTGTAATAAAGAGTTGGTAGTTGTGTAATAAAGAGTTGGTAGTTGTGTAATAAAGAGTTGGTAGTTGTGTAATAAAGAGTTGGTAGTTGTGTAATAAAGAGTTGGTAGTTGTGTAATAAAGAGTTGGTAGTTGTGTAATAAAGAGTTGGTAGTTGTGTAATAAAGAGTTGGTAGTTGTGTAATAAAGAGTTGGTAGTTATGTAATAAAGAGTTGGTAGTTGTGTAATAAAGAGTTGGTAGTTGTGTAATAAAGAGTTGGTGTTGTGTAATAAAGAGTTGGTAGTTGTGTAATAAAAGAGTTGGTAGTTGTGTAATAAAGAGTTGGTAGTTGTGTAATAAAGAGTTGGTAGTTGTGTAATAAAGAGTTGGTAGTTGTGTAATAAAGAGTTGGTAGTTGTGTAATAAAAGTTGGTAGTTGTGTAATAAAAGTGTTGGTAGTTGTGTAATAAAGAGTTGGTAGTTGTGTAATAAAGAGTTGGTAGTTGTGTAATAAAAAGTTGGTAGTTGTGTAATAAAGAGTTGGTAGTTGTGTAATAAAGAGTTGGTAGTTGTGTAATAAAAAGTTGGTAGTTGTGTAATAAAGAGTTGGTAGTTGTGTAATAAAGAGTTGGTAGTTGTGTAATAAAGAGTTGGTAGTTGTGTAATAAAGAGTTGGTAGTTATGTAATAAAGAGTTGGTAGTTGTGTAATAAAAGTTAGTAGTTGTGTAATAAAGAGTTGGTAGTTGTGTAATAAAGAGTTGGTAGTTGTGTAATAAAGAGTTGGTAGTTGTGTAATAAAGAGTTGGTAGTTGTGTAATAAAGAGTTGGTGTTGTGTAATAAAGAGTTGGTAGTTGTGTAATAAAGAGTTGGTAGTTGTGTAATAAAGAGTTGGTGAGTTGTGTAATAAAAGTTGGTAGTTATGTAATAAAGAGTTGGTAGTTGTGTAATAAAGAGTTGGTAGTTGTGTAATAAAGAGTTGGTAGTTGTGTAATAAAGAGTTGGTAGTTGTGTAATAAAGAGTTGGTAGTTGTGTAATAAAAGGGTTGGTAGTTGTGTAATAAAAAGTTGGTAGTTGTGTAATAAAGAGTTGGTAGTTGTGTAATAAAGAGTTGGTAGTTGTGTAATAAAGAGTTGGTAGTTGTGTAATAAAGAGTTGGTAGTTGTGTAATAAAGAGTTGGTAGTTGTGTAATAAAGTAGTTGGTAGTTGTGTAATAAAGAGTTGGTAGTTGTGTAATAAAGAGTTGGTAGTTGTGTAATAAAGTGTTGGTAGTTGTGTAATAAAGAGTTGGTAGTTGTGTAATAAAGAGTTGGTAGTTGTGTAATAAAGTGTTGGTAGTTGTGTAATAAAGAGTTGGTAGTTGTGTAATAAAGAGTTGGTAGTTGTGTAATAAAGTGTTGGTAGTTGTGTAATAAAAGTTAGTAGTTGTGTAATAAAGAGTTGGTAGTTGTGTAATAAAAGTGTTGGTAGTTGTGTAATAAAGAGTTGGTAGTTGTGTAATAAAGAGTTGGTAGTTGTGTAATAAAGAGTTGGTAGTTGTGTAATAAAAAGTTGGTAGTTGTGTAATAAAGTGTTGGTAGTTGTGTAATAAAGAGTTGGTAGTTGTGTAATAAAGAGTTGGTAGTTGTGTAATAAAGTGTTGGTAGTTGTGTAATAAAGAGTTGGTAGTTGTGTAATAAAGAGTTGGTAGTTGTGTAATAAAGATGTTGGTAGTTGTGTAATAAAGAGTTGGTAGTTGTGTAATAAAGAGTTGGTAGTTGTGTAATAAAGAGTTGGTAGTTGTGTAATAAAAGTTGGTAGTTGTGTAATAAAGAGTTGGTAGTTGTGTAATAAAGTGTTAGTAGTTGTGTAATAAAAAGTTGGTAGTTGTGTAATAAAGAGTTGGTAGTTAGTGTAATAAAGAGTTGGTAGTTGTGTAATAAAGAGTTGGTAGTTGTGTAATAAAGAGTTGGTAGTTGTGTAATAAAGAGTTGGTAGTTGTGTAATAAAGAGTTGGTAGTTGTGTAATAAAGAGTTGGTAGTTGTGTAATAAAGAGTTGGTAGTTGTGTAATAAAGAGTTGGTAGTTGTGTAATAAAGAGTTGGTAGTTGTGTAATAAAGAGTTGGTAGTTGTGTAATAAAGAGTTGGTAGTTGTGTAATAAAGAGTTGGTAGTTGTGTAATAAAAAGAGTTGGTAGTTGTGTAATAAAGAGTTGGTAGTTGTGTAATAAAGAGTTGGTAGTTGTGTAATAAAGAGTTGGTAGTTGTGTAATAAAGAGTTGGTAGTTGTGTAATAAAGGAGTTGGTAGTTGTGTAATAAAGAGTTGGTAGTTGTGTAATAAAGAGTTGGTAGTTGTGTAATAAAGGCTTGGGTAGTTGTGTAATAGAGTTGGTAGTTGTGTAATAAAAAGTTGGTAGTTGTGTAATAAAGAGTTGGTAGTTGTGTAATAAAGAGTTGGTAGTTGTGTAATAAAGGTTGGTAGTTGTGTAATAAAGAGTTGGTAGTTATGTAATAAAGAGTTGGTAGTTATGTAATAAAGTGTTGGTAGTTGTGTAATAAAGAGTTGGTAGTTGTGTAATAAAGAGTTGGTAGTTGTGTAATAAAGTGTTGGTAGTTATGTAATAAAGAGTTGGTAGTTGTGTAATAAAGAGTTGGTAGTTGTGTAATAAAGAGTTGGTAGTTGTGTAATAAAGAGTTGGTAGTTGTGTAATAAAGAGTTGGTAGTTGTGTAATAAAGTGTTGGTAGTTGTGTAATAAAGAGTTGGTAGTTGTGTAATAAAGAGTTGGTAGTTAGTGTAATAAAGTGTTAGTAGTTGTGTAATAAAGAGTTGGTAGTTAGTGTAATAAAAGAGTTGGTAGTTGTGTAATAAAGTGTTGGTAGTTGTGTAATAAAGAGTTGGTAGTTGTGTAATAAAGAGTTGGTAGTTGTGTAATAAAGTGTTGGTAGTTGTGTAACAAAGAGTTGGTAGTTGTGTAATAAAGAGTTGGTAGTTGTGTAATAAAGTGTTAGTAGTTGTGTAATAAAGAGTTGGTAGTTGTGTAATAAAGAGTTGGTAGTTGTGTAATAAAGGTTGGTAGTTGTGTAATAAAGAGTTGGTAGTTGTGTAATAAAGAGTTGGTAGTTGTGTAACAAAGTGTTGGTAGTTGTGTAATAAAGAGTTGGTAGTTGTGTAATAAAGAGTTGGTAGTTGTGTAATAAAGAGTTGGTAGTTATGTAATAAAGAGTTGGTAGTTGTGTAATAAAGAGTTGGTAGTTGTGTAATAAAGAGTTGGTAGTTGTGTAATAAAGAGTTGGTAGTTGTGTAATAAAGAGTTGGTAGTTGTGTAATAAAGTGTTGGTAGTTGTGTAATAAAGAGTTGGTAGTTGTGTAATAAAGAGTTGGTAGTTGTGTAATAAAGTGTTGGTAGTTGTGTAATAAAGAGTTGGTAGTTGTGTAATAAAGAGTTGGTAGTTGTGTAATAAAGTGTTGGTAGTTGTGTAATAAAGAGTTAGTAGTTGTGTAATAAAAGAGTTGGTAGTTG
This sequence comes from Coregonus clupeaformis, assembly GCF_020615455.1. Lineage (NCBI taxonomy): Eukaryota > Metazoa > Chordata > Actinopteri > Salmoniformes > Salmonidae > Coregonus > Coregonus clupeaformis. The sequence continues at coordinate 160,071 of NW_025533626.1, forward strand.
TGTAATAAAGAGTTGGTAGTTTGTAATAAAGAGTTGGTAGTTGTGTAATAAAGAGTTGGTAGCTGTGTAATAAAGAGTTGGTAGTTGTGTAATAAAGAGTTGGTAGTTATGTAATAAAGAGTTGGTAGTTGTGTAACTAAAGAGTTAGTAGTTGTGTAATAAAAGTTGGTAGTTGTGTAATAAGGAGTTGGTAGTTGTGTAATAAAGAGTTGGTAGTTGTGTAATAAAGAGTTGGTAGTTGTGTAATAAAGAGTTGGTAGTTGTGTAATAAATGAGGTAGTTGTGTAATAAAGTTGGTAGTTGTGTAATAAAGAGTTGGTAGTTATGTAATAAAGAGTTGGTAGTTGTGTAATAAAGAGTTGGTAGTTGTGTAATAAAGAGTTGGTAGTTGTGTAATAAAGAGTTGGTAGTTGTGTAATAAAGAGTTGGTTGTTATGTAATAAAGAGTTGGTAGTTGTGTAATAAGAGTTGGTAGTTGTGTAATAAAGAGTTGGTAGTTGTGTAAGAAAAGAGTTGGTAGTTGTGTAATAAAAAGTGTTGGTAGTTGTGTAATAAAGAGTTGGTAGTTGTGTAATAAAGAGTTAGTAGTTATGTAATAAAGAGTTCGTAGTTGTGTAATAAAAGAGTTGGTGAGTTGTGTAATAAAGAGTTGGTAGTTGTGTAATAAAGAGTTGGTAGTTGTGTAATAAAGAGTTAGTAGTTATGTAATAAAGAGTTGGTAGTTGTGTAATAAAAGAGTTGGTAGTTGTGTAATGAGTTGGTAGTTGTGTAATAAAGAGTTGGTAGTTGTGTAATAAAGAGTTGGTAGTTGTGTAATAAAGAGTTGGTAGTTGTGTAATAAAGAGTTGGTAGTTGTGTAATAAAGAGTTGGTAGTTGTGTAATAAAGAGTTGGTAGTTGTGTAATAAAGAGTTGGTAGTTGTGTAATAAAGAGTTGGTAGTTATGTAATAAAGAGTTGGTAGTTGTGTAATAAAGAGTTGGTAGTTGTGTAATAAAGAGTTGGTAGTTGTGTAATAAAGAGTTGGTAGTTGTGTAATAAAGAGTTGGTAGTTGTGTAATAAAAGAGTTGGTAGTTATGTGTAATAAAGAGTTGGTAGTTGTGTAATAAAGAGTTGGTAGTTGTGTAATAAAGAGTTGGTAGTTGTGTAATAAAGAGTTGGTAGTTGTGTAATAAAGATTGGCTAGTTGTGTAATAAAGAGTTGGTGAGTTGTGTAATAAAGAGTTGGTAGTTGTGTAATAAAGAGTTGGTAGTTGTGTAACAAAGAGTTGGTAGTTGTGTAATAAAGAGTTGGTAGTTGTGTAATAAAGAGTTGGTAGTTGTGTAATAAAGAGTTGGTAGTTATGTAATAAAGAGTTGGTAGTTGTGTAATAAAGAGTTGGTAGTTGTGTAATAAAGAGTTGGTAGTTGTGTAATAAAGAGTTGGTAGTTGTGTAATAAAGAGTTGGTAGTTGTGTAATAAAAAGTTAGTAGTTGTGTAATAAAGAGTTGGTAGTTATGTAATAAAGAGTTGGTAGTTGTGTAATAAAGAGTTGGTAGTTGTGTAATAAAGAGTTGGTAGCTGTGTAATAAAAGAGTTGGTAGTTGTGTAATAAAGAGTTGGTAGTTGTGTAATAAAGAGTTGGTAGTTGTGTAATAAAGAGTTGGTAGTTGTGTAATAAAGAGTTGGTAGTTGTGTAATAAAGAGTTGGTAGTTGTGTAATAAAGAGTTGGTAGTTGTGTAATAAAGAGTTAGTAGTTATGTAATAAAAGAGTTGGTAGTTGTGTAATAAAGAGTTGGTAGTTGTGTAATAAAGAGTTGGTAGTTGTGTAATAAAGAGTTGGTAGTTGTGTAATAAGAGTTGGTAGTTGTGTAATAAAGAGTTGGTAGTTGTGTAATAAAAGAGTTGGTAGTTGTGTAATAAAGAGTTGGTAGTTGTGTAATAAAAGAGTTGGTAGTTGTGTAATAAAGAGTTGGTAGTTGTGTAATAAAGAGTTGGTAGTTGTGTAATAAAGAGTTGGTAGTTGTGTAATAAAGAGTTGGTAGTTGTGTAATAAAGAGTTGGTAGTTGTGTAATAAAGAGTTGGTAGTTGTGTAATAAAGAGTTGGTAGTTGTGTAATAGAGTTGGTAGTTGTGTAATAAAGAGTTGGTAGTTGTGTAATAAAGAGTTGGTAGTTGTGTAATAAAGAGTTGGTAGTTGTGTAATAAAGAGTTGGTAGTTGTGTAATAAAGAGTTGTAGTTGTGTAATAAAGAGTTGGTAGTTGTTGTAATAAAGAGTTGGTAGTTATGTAATAAGAGTTGGTAGTTGTGTAATAAAAGAGTTGGTAGTTGTGTATAAAGAGTTGGTAGTGTGTAATAAAAGTTGGTAGTTGTGTAATAAAGTTGGTAGTTGTGTAATAAGAGTTGGTAGTTGTGTAATAAAGAGTTGGTAGTTGTGTAATAAAGAGTTGGTAGTTGTGTAATAAAGAGTTGGTAGTTGTGTAATAAAGAGTTGGTAGTTGTGTAATAAAGAGTTGGTAGTTGTGTAATAAAGAGTTGGTAGTTGTGTAATAAAGAGTTGGTAGTTGTGTAATAAGTTGGTAGTTGTGTAATAAAGAGTTGGTAGTTGTGTAATAAAGAGTTGGTAGTTATGTAATAAAGAGTTGGTAGTTGTGTAATAAAGAGTTGGTAGCTATGTAATAAAAGAGTTGGTAGATGTGTAATAAAGAGTTGGTAGTTGTGTAATAAAGAGTTGGTAGTTGTGTAATAAAGAGTTGGTAGCTGTGTAATAAAGAGTTGGTAGTTGTGTAATAAAGAGTTGGTAGTTGTGTAATAAAAGAGTTGGTAGTTATGTAATAAAGAGTTGGTAGTTGTGTAATAAAGAGTTGGTAGTTGTGTAATAAAGAGTTGGTAGTTGTGTAATAAAGAGTTGGTAGTTATGTAATAAAGAGTTGGTGTTGTGTAATAAGGAGTTGGTAGTTGTGTAATAAAGAGTTGGTAGTTGTGTAATAAAAATGATTGGTAGTTGTGTAATAAAGAGTTGGTAGTTGTGTAATAAAGAGTTGGTAGTTATGTAATAAAGAGTTGGTAGTTATGTAATAAAGAGTTGGTAGTTGTGTAATAAAAAGAGTTGGTAGTTGTGTAATAAATGAGTGGGTAGTTGTGTAATAAAGAGTTGGTAGTTATGTAATAAAGAGTTGGTAGTTGTTGTAATAAAGTGTTGGTAGTTGTGTAATAAAGAGAGTTGGTAGTTGTGTAAGAAAAGAGTTGGTAGTTGTGTAATAAAGAGTTGGTAGTTGTGTAATAAAGAGTTGGTAGTTGTGTAATAAAGAGTTGGTAGTTGTGTAATAAAGAGTTGGTAGTTGTGTAATAAAGAGTTGGTAGTTGTGTAATAAAGAGTTGGTAGTTGTGTTATAAAGAGTTGGTAGTTGTGTAATAAAGGATGGGTAAAGCGTGGCGCTTGCAACGGCAGGGTTGTGGGTTCGATTCCCACGGGGGGCCAGTATGAAAAATGTATGCACTCACTAACTGTAAGTCGCTCTGGATAAGAGCGTCTGCTAAATGACTAAAATGTAAAATGTAATAAATGGTGGATAGTTGTGTAATGGGTAGTTTTGTAATTAAGTGTCATGAGAATTTCTATCTCTAATTCAACCTAAGCTTGAATCATTACCAGGGGTTGTAAGGCTCTGGTTTTAATCATAAATGATTCAAGGTCCACAACCAGCAAGAATGATCTGTATGTTTATTCATGGAGAGCTCTGGCGCCAAAACCCCATACACTCCTGTTTTATACCCCTTGACACACAAAGGCACTTTGCTCCACCCACCTTTAGGAGGCTTTTTTAACCCGTTTTCTCAGTCTCCTTCACCCTGGAATGTTTAGTCCCACCCCCCTCTGTTAGTGGGGTGCCACTACATTATAACTCTAACACCGTTCACACATTTATACTGTATTTGGGGTGAAATCCTTTAGTCATTATTCTTAAAATACAAATTAATCTAACATTAAGGATTAGTGATAAAGGATGGGTGGTTGTGCAATATAGCATTGGTAGAAGTGTAAGAAAGGTTGGGTAGTTGGGTAGTAGAGTAGGGGTAAAATGTGGAGTTACAATGGGAAGACTGGCCTAACTGGTGAATATAAACTCAAGGAACAGTTGTAACAGTGGTGAAGGTGTAAGTGTGTTTGGAGTAGTGTAGATGCACAGTAGGTGTGTTTGGACTAGTGTAGATGCACAGTAGGTGTGTTTGGAGTAGTGTAGATGCAGAGCAGTCTAGTTTCAGGCGTCTTTTGAGTATTGTAGTAATCTAGAGTACTGGAGTAATTTAGTTGCATTTGTGTTCGGAGTGGTGGTGTAGTTTAGCTGCAGGTGTGTTTGGAGTAGTGGAATATTGTAGATGCAGGTGTGGTAGGAGTAGTGTAGATGCAGGTGTGTTTGGAGTAGTGTAGATGCAGGTGTGTTTGGAGTAGTTTAGCTGCAGGTGTGTTTGGAGTAGTGGAGTATTGTAGATGCAGGTGTGGTAGGAGTAGTGTAGATGCAGGTGTGTTTGGAGTAGTGTAGATGCAGGTGTGTTTGGAGTTGTGGAGTAGTGTAGATGCAGGTGTAATTGGAGTAGTGGAGTAGTGTAGATGCAGGTGTGTTTTGTGTAGTGTAGGTGCAGGTGTGTTTGGAGTTGTCTAGTTGCAGGTTTGTTTGGAATAGTGAAGTATTGTAGACTGAGGTGTGTTTGGAGTAATAAAGTAGTCTCGTTGTAGGTGTGTTTGGGTTGCACATATTCAGGTGAGTTTGGAGTAGTCTAGTTGCAGGTGTGTTTTGAGTAGAGTAGATGCAAGTGTGTTTGTAGTTGCATAGATGCAGGTGTGTTTGGAGTAGTGTAGTTGCAGGTGTGTTTGGAGTAGTGGACAAGTGTTGATACAGGTGTGTTTGGAGTGGTGTAGATGCAGGTGTGTTTGGAGTAGCATAGATGCAGGTGTGTTTGGAGTTGTTGAGAAGTGTAAATGCTGATGTGTTTGGAGTAGTGGAGTAGTGTAGATGTTGTTTGGAGTACTGTAGATACAGGTGTGTTTTGAGTAGTGTATATGCAGGTATGATTGGCGTATTGGAGTAGTGACGTTGTAGGTGTGTTTGGAGTAGTGAGGTAGTCTAGTTGCAGGAAGTGTTTGGAGTAATGTAGATGCAGATGTGTTTGGAGTAGTCTACTTACAGGTGTTTGGAGTAGTGTAGATGTATGTGTGTTTGGAGTAGTGGAGTAGTCTATGTGCATGTGTGTTTGGAGCAGTGGATTAGTTTAGATGCAGGTGAGTTTGGAGTAGTGAAGTAGTGTAGACGGAGGTGTGTTTGGAGTAGTGAAGTAGTATAGATGCAGGTGTGTTTGGAGTAGTGAAGTAGTGTAGATGCAGGTGTGTTTGGAGTAGTGAAGTAGTGAAGTAGTGTAGATGTAGGTGTGTTTGGAGTAGTGAAGTAGTGAAGTAGTGAAGCTGAAGGTATGTTTGGAGTAGTGAAGTAGTGAAGTAGTGTGTTTGGAGTAGTGAAGTAGTGAAGTAGTGTAGATGTAGGTGTGTTTGGAGTAGTGAAGTAGTGTAGAAGCAGGTGTGTTTGCAATAGTGAGGTATTGTAGATGGAGGTGTGTTTGGAGTAGTAAAGTGGTATAATTGCAAGTGTGTTTGAGTAGCATAGATGCAGGTGTGTTTGGAGTAGTCTAGTTGCAGATGTGTTTTGATTAGTTTAATAGTCTAGTTGCATGTGTGATTTGAGTCCAATGTAGTGTAGATGCAGGTGTCTTTGGAGAAGCATAAATGCAGGTATGTTTGGAATAGTTTAGATGCAGCTGTGATTGGAGTAGTGTAGAAGCAGGAATGTTTAGAGTAGTTTAGATGCAAGTGTGTTTGGAGTAGTCTAGTTTCAAATGTGTTTGGGTAACATAGATGCAGGTGTGTTTGGAGTTGTCTAGTTGCAGGTGTGTTTTGATTAGTGTAGATGCAAGTGTGTTTGGAGTTGTCTAGTTGCAAGGTTCGTTTGGAATAGTGAAGTATTTTAGACTGAGGTGTGTTTGGAATAATAAAGTAGTCTCGTTGTAGGTGTGTTTGGGTTGCACAGATGCAGGTGAGTTTGGCATAATCTAGTTGCAGATGTGTTTTGAGTACAGTAGATGCAAGTGTGTTTGTAGTAGTGTAGATGCAGGTGTGTTTGGAGTAGTGTAGATGCAGGTGTGTTTGGAGTAGTGTAGTTGCAGGTGTGTTTGGAGCTGCGGAGTAGTGTAGATGCAGGTGTGATTAGGGTATTGTAGATACTGGTGTGTTTAGATTAGTGTATATGCAGCTGTGTTTTGAGTAATGTCGTTGCAGATGTTTGGAGTAGTGGAGTAATGTAGATGCTGTTTGGAGAACTGTAGATACAGGTGTGTTTTGAGTAGTGTATATGCAGGTATGATTGGCGTAGTGGAGTATTGACATTGTAGGTGTGTTTGGAGTAGTGATGAAGTCTAGTTGCAGGAAGTGTTTGGAGTAATGTAGATGCAGATGTGTTTGGAGTAGTCTACTTACAGGTATTTGGAGTAGTGTAGATGTAGGTGTGTTTGGAGTAGTGGAGTAGTCTATGTGTATGTGTGTTTGGAGCTGTGGATTAGTTTAGATGCAGGTGTGTTTGGAGTAGTCTAGTTCCAGATGTGTTTGGAGCAGCGGAATAGTTTTGATGCAGGTGTGTTTGGAATAGTGAGGTAGTGTAGATGGAGGTGTGTTTGGAGTAGTGAAGTAGTGTAGATGTAGGTGTGTTTGGAGTAGTGAAGTAGTGTAGATGGAGGTGTGTTTGGAGTAGTGAAGTAATGTAGATGCAGGTGTGTTTGGAGTAGTGAAGTAGTGTAAATGCAGGTGTGTTTGGAGTAGTGAAGTAGTGTAGATGTAGGTGTGTTTGGAGTAGTGAAGTAGTGTAGATGTAGGTGTGTTTGAAGTAGTGAAGTAGTGAAGTAGTGTAGATGTAGGTGTGTTTGGAGTAGTGAAGTAGTGTAGATGTATGTGTGTTTGGAGTAGTGAAGTAGTGCAGATGCAGGTGTGTTTGGAGTAGTGAAGTAGTGTAGATGCAGGTGTGTTTGAAGTAGTGAAGTAGTGTAGATGTAGGTTTGTTTGGAGTAGTGAAGTAGTGTAGATGCAGGTGTGTTTGGAGTGGTAAAGTAGTGTAGATGTAGGTGTGTTTGGAGTAGTGAAGTAGTGTAGATGCAGGTGTGTTTGGAGTAGTGAAGTAGTGTAGATGCAGGTGTGTTTGGAGTAGTGAAGTAGTGAAGTAGTGAAGATAAAGGTGTGTTTGTAGTAGTGAAATAGTGAAGTAGTGTGTTTGGAGTAGTGAAGTAGTGAAGTAGTGTAGATAGGTGTGTTTGGAGTAGTGAAGTAAGTGTAGATGTAGTGTGTTTGGAGTGTAGAAGTACTGTAGATGCAGGTGTGTTTAGAGTAGTGAAGTAGTGTAGATGCAGGTGTGTTTGGAGTAGTGAAGTAGTGTAGATGCAGGTGTGTTTGGAGCAGTCTAGTTCCAGGTGTGTTTGGAGCAATGGAGTGTTTCGATGCGGTGTGTTTGCAATAGTGAGGTATTGTAGATGGATGTGTGTTTGGAGTAGTAAAGTGATATAATTGCAAGTGTGTTTGAGTAGCTTAGATGCAGGTGTGTTTGGAGTAGTCTAGTTGCAGACGTGTTTTGATTAGTTTAATAGTCTAGTTGTATGTGTATTTGAGTCCAATGTAGTGTAGATGCAGGTGTCTTTGGAGTAGTGAAGTAGTGTAGATGAAGGTGTGTTTGGAGTAGTGAAGTAGTGTAGATATGGGTGTGTTTGGAGTCGTGAAGTAGTGTATATGTAGGTGTGTTTGGAGTAGTGAAGTAGTGTGGATGCAGGTGTGTTTGGAGTAGTGAAGTAGAGTAGATGCTGGTGTGTTTTTAGTAGTGAAGTAGTGTAGATGTAGATGTGTTTGGAGTAAGTGTAGATGTAGGTGTGTTTGGGAGTAGTGAAATGGGTAGATGTAGGTGTGTTTGGAGTAGTGAAGTAAGTGTAGCATGCAGGTGTGTTTGGGTAGCGAAGTAGTTTAGATATAGGTGTGTTTGGAGTAGTGAAGTAGTGTAGATGTAGGTGTGTTTGGAGTAGTAAAATAGTGTAGATGCAGGTGTGTTTGGAGTAGTGAAGTAGTGTAGATATAGGTGTGTTTGAAGTAGTGAAGTAGTGAAGTAGAGTAGATGCAGGTGTGTTTTGAGTTGTGAAGTAGTGTAGATGTAGGTGTGTTTGGAGTAGTGAAGTAGTTAAGTAGTGTAGATGTACGTGTGTTTGGAGTAGTGAAGTAGTGTAGATGCAGGTGTGTTTGGAGTAGTGAAGTAGTGTAGATGTAGGTGTGTTTTGAGTAGTGAAGTAGTGAAGATGTAGGTGTGTTTGGAGTAGTGAAGTAGTGTAGATGCAGGTGTGTTTGGAGTAGTGAAGTAGTGTAGATGCAGGTGTGTTTGGAGTAGTGAAGTAGTGAAGTAGTGAAGATAAAGGTGTGTTTGTAGTAGTGAAGTAGTGAAGTAGTGTGTTTGGAGTAGTGAAGTAGTGAAGTAGTGTAGATACAGGTGTGTTTGGAGTAGTGAAGTAGTGTAGATGTAAGTGTGTTTGGAGTAGTGAAGTACTGTAGATGCAGGTGTGTTTGGAGTAGTGAAGTAGTGTAGATGCAGGTGTGTTTGGAGTAGTGAAGTAGTGTAGATGCAGGTGTGTTTGGAGCAGTCTAGTTCCAGGTGTGTTTGGAGCAGTGGAGTAGTTTCGATGCAGGTGTGTTTGCAATAGTGAGGTATTGTAGATGGATGTGTGTTTGGAGTAGTAAAGTGATATAATTGCAAGTGTGTTTGAGTAGCTTAGATGCAGGTGTGTTTGGAGTAGTCTAGTTGCAGACGTGTTTTGATTAGTTTAATAGTCTAGTTGTATGTGTGATTTGAGTCCAATGTAGTGTAGATGCAGGTGTCTTTGGAGTAGTGAAGTAGTGTAGATGAAGGTGTGTTTGGAATAGTGAAGTAGTGTAGATATGGGTGTGTTTGGAGTCGTGAAGTAGTGTATATGTAGGTGTGTTTGGAGTAGTGAAGTAGTGTGGATGCAGGTGTGTTTGGAGTAGTGAAGTAGAGTAGATGCTGGTGTGTTTTTAGTAGTGAAGTAGTGTAGATGTAGGTGTGTTTGGAGTAGTGTAGATGTAGGTGTGTTTGGAGTAGTGAAGTAGGGTAGATGTAGGTGTGTTTGGAGTAGTGAAGTAGTGTAGATGCAGGTGTGTTTGGAGTAGTGAAGTAGTTTAGATATAGGTGTGTTTGGAGTAGTGAAGTAGTGTAGATGTAGGTGTGTTTGGAGTAGTAAAATAGTGTAGATGCAGGTGTGTTTGGAGTAGTGAAGTAGTGTAGATATAGGTGTGTTTGAAGTAGTGAAGTAGTGAAGTAGAGTAGATGCAGGTGTGTTTTGAGTTGTGAAGTAGTGTAGATGTAGGTGTGTTTGGAGTAGTGAAGTAGTTAAGTAGTGTAGATGTACGTGTGTTTGGAGTAGTGAAGTAGTGTAGATGCAGGTGTGTTTGGAGTAGTGAAGTAGTGTAGATGTAGGTGTGTTTTGAGTAGTGAAGTAGTGAAGATGTAGGTGTGTTTGGAGTAGTGAAGTAGTGTAGATGTAGGTGTGTTTGGATTAGTGAAGTAGTGTAGATGTAGGTGTGTTTGAAGTAGTGAAGTACTGAAGTAGTGTAGATGTAGGTGTGTTTGGAGTAGTGAAGTAGTGTAGATGTAGTTGTGTTTGGAGTAGTGAAGTAGTGTAGATGCAGGTGTGTTTGGAGTTGTGAAGTGGTGTAGATGCAGGTGTGTTTTCAGTAGTGAAGTAGTGTAGATGCAGGTACGTGTTGCAGGGTGTCTGTCAGGACAGGTACCTTGTCTGCAGAAACAGTGAACTTCTGGAGCTGCATCTGGTAATATGGGCGCGGTTTTAGGCTTGATTGGAGGTTGGTGTAGGGCTCTGGGATCTGTAGGCGGAGCTTTGGTTGGCCTTGCCGGGACGGAGTGGCTTCAGGCTGCAGCCGGGGCTCCAGCTGTGGGTGGGCTCCAGACTGCTTTGTCCTGCTGTAAAGTAAACACATGTACATGTGACTCCAATTAAACCTCTGACTGACTTCCATCATGACAGAGGCTGAGAGCAGAAGCCATGGAGCTGACATGTCACCTTTCAAAGTCTGAGTCTTTTCTTGCTATGATGACATCATCCATGCAGGCTCTGTGGCTCAGGGGGGAAGGTGCAGGGCCACAGTAATGTCCAAGGCTCTGGAGAGAAGACCATAGAGAAGACACACAGGCTGTGTTAAAGGCCCAGTGCAATCAAAAACGGGATTTTCCTGTGTTGGATATACAGTACACTGAGTATACCAAACATTAGGAACATCTTCCTGATATTGCATATTCTCAGTGTATATTTCCACACTATGAGGTTGGGATAATACTGTGAACATGATGATAATGCCCTTTTACTGTAAGAGCTGTTTTAAAAGACCGCCTGAAATTTCATCCTGTTTTGGAGGGATGGAGTTTTGGCCTACCATGGTCACATCACCAGGCAGTAAATTAGTTAATAGACCAATAAGAAAGAGAGTTCCAAACCTCTCTGCCAATAACAACTAGTTTTCCATTTTCCCCTCCCCACTCAGACCACTCCCAGACAGTCCAAGCTAAATTCTTGCTTGATACATTTCCTGTTTGGCGACTGTGAGGTAGTCGGGTGAAGGTGATTCGTTTGGTATTCCTTTTCTTTACTCAAATACGCCTCTTAAATAGGAAAGAACTCGACTCTAAAGTGAAGAAATAACTGAAACTTTATGTTTGCAACGTCATGAAAATGGTAGATCTAGAAACAGAGAATAGCAGACCCAGCGAAACAACGCGACCATGGACCAAGTAGCTGACGACTCGACTAAAGTGAGTTTAGAGACAGTACTAACAGATATTTTGCACTGGCATTGAGAAACTGTCTAAGCAGATGAAGAAAACATCTGATGATGTCAAAAAAATCACAACTGATGTGACTGAACTGGGCAAACGGGTTGAGGAGGCCGAAACTGGGTTAACCCTGCAGAAAACGGCAAGAGAAAAGCTCCAGAATACCGTGGATGAACAAAAATAAATCACTAAGGAGTTTACTGAGAGATTAAACGGGACGGAGGACTTCAGTCGCCGTTCAATTCTTCATTTCATAAATTTCCCCAAAAGTTGTGGAACAACCGGAAAGGAAGAATTCCTGGAAAAGGGAATACCACAGCTACTGAGTGAGGAGAACTTCACAGGGGATCCCACAATCAAACAGGGGATCCCACAATCAAACAGGGGATCCCACAATCAAACAAGCACATCAAACAGGGGATCCCATAATCAAACAGGGGATCCCACAATCAAACAAGCACATCGAACAGGGGATCCCATAATCAAACAGGGGATCCCACAATCAAACAGGGATCCCACAATCAAACAGGGGATTCCACAATCAAACAGGGGATCCCACAATCAAACAGGGGATCCCACAATCAAACAGGGGATCCCACAATCAAACAGGGGATCCCACAATCAAACAGGGGATCCCACAATCAAACAAGCACATCAAACAGGGGATCCCATAATCAAACAGGGGATCCCACAATCAAACAAGCACATCGAACAGGGGATCCCATAATCAAACAGGGGATCCCACAATCAAACAGGGGATCCCACAATCAAACAGGGGATCCCACAATCAAACAGGGGATCCCACAATCAAACAGGGGATCCCACAATCAAACAGGGGATCCCACAATCAAACAGGGGATCCCACAATCAAACAGGGGATCCCACAATCAAACAGGGGATCCCACAATCAAACAAGCACATCAAACAGGGGATCCCACAATCAAACAAGCACATCGAACAGGGGATCCCATAATCAAACAAGCACATCGAACAGGGGATCCCACAATCAAACAGGGGATCCCACAATCAAACAAGCACATCGAACAGGGGATCCCATCGAACAGGGGATCCCACAATCAAACAAGCACATCGAACAGGGGATCCCATAATCAAACAAGCACATCGAACAGGGGATCCCACAATCAAACAGGGGATCCCACAATCAAACAAGCACATCGAACAGGGGATCCCATAATCAAACAAGCACATCGAACAGGGGATCCCACAATCAAACAGGGGATCCCACAATCAAACAAGCACATCGAACAGGGGATCCCACAATCAAACAGGGGATCCCACAATCAAACAAGCACATCGAACAGGCGGCCAGAGAGGGGACACGAGCAGCAAACCAAAGGGCATCATCACAAAGTTCCTAAACTATAGGTACAAATATAAAGTTCTATGACTGGCCAGCCAAAACGTCGGACCTTTGATTTATGAGGACAATCGGATCTACATCAACAACGACATGATCAGAGACCTCTCAAATGCAGAGAATTTTACCCCATATAGAAAAAGCTATGGGAAGGCCTGGGTGGGTGGGAATAATTGAAATGGCCCATATGTGAAAAAAGAAACTGGGAGAGATCAAATGGGATACAGCGTAAGACGCTGAAATTGTAATTTTATCTCCGTTGCTCTCTCCCTTCTCTCCCTTCCCTTCTATTCTACCATATAATGTACAATTAATGTTAATGAATGGGTTGAATGAGTGTTAATGAATTGGTTGAATGAATGTTAATGAATTGGTTGAATGAATGTTAATGAATTGGTTGAATGAATGTTAATGAATTGGTTGAATGAATGTTAATGAATTGGTTGAATGAATGTTAATGAATTGGTTGAATGAATGTTAATGAATTGGTTGAATGAATTTTTAATGAATTGGTTGAATGAATGTTAATGAATTGGTTGAATGAATGTTAATGAATTGGTTGAATGAATGTTAATGAATTGGTTGAATGAATGTTAATGAATTGGTTGAATGAATGTTAATGAATTGGTTGAATGAATGTTAATGAATTGGTTGAATGAATGTTAATGAATTGGTTGAATGAATGTTAATGAATTGGTTGAATGAATGTTAATGAATTGGTTGAATGAATGTTAATGAATTGGTTGAATGAATGTTGATGAAACATCAGCAATCGCCGAGTTTATAGAAGAGAGAGACGAACTAGCAGGCTATGTGCACGAAGCCCACAATTATACACCTCTCAATCATTATTTCCAGCTCTCTTTGTTATATTGAAATTCATTCATTAACCCATTACAGTCTACACTTATTAACCATAATTTATTCATATTTCTTTACTATAATAAAATATTTAAGTTGTTGTTTAGATTCCATTAGCTTTATTTGATGACTTTATTATTTCATTCCAAGTCATCATCTCATCTCTATAGAGCTGCTGTCTGACTAAATCACTATTTTAGTAGTTCTTCAAAGTAAATAAGGCAGACTTTTATGACTGCTGAATACCAACTATCAATCACTTAGATCGTAGCAGCTGCTCTCTATCCCTCTCCATCATGCATTCCTCTGTCTCTTCTCTCTGTGTCTGCCCCACACTAACATAACGTAACAGGCCTATAGAAACACAGCAGACAAGTAAGTACACAATGGATTATGGTCATAGGGGCTGGGAATGAGTAGGGAATGAGTAGGGGAGGACTGGAAAGGAGTAGGGAATGAGAAGGGGGAGTAGGGAAAGAGTAGGGAATGAATAAGGGAGGAGTATGGGATGAGTAGGGAATGAGTAGGGGAGGATTAGGGAATGACTAGGGGATGTGTAGGGAAGTACATGGAAGGAGTACGGAAGGAGAAGGGGAGGACTGGTAAGGAGTAGGGAAGGAGTAGGGGAGGAGTGGGAAGGAGTAGGGGAGGAGTAGGAAGGAGTAGGGGAGGAGTAGGGGAGGAGTAGGGGAGGAGTGGGAAGGAGTAGGGGAGGAGTAGGGGAGGACTGGGAAGGAGTAGGGGAAGGGTAGGAAGGACTGGGAAGGAGTAGGGAAGGAGTAGGGGAGGAGTGGGAAGGAGTAGGGAAGGAGTAGGGGAGGAGTGGGGAGGAGTAGGGGAGGAGTAGGGGAGGAGTAGGGGAGGAGTGGGAAGGAGTAGGGGAGGAGTAGGGGAGGAGTAGGAAGGAGTAGGGGAGGAGTAGGAAGGAGTAGGGGAGGAGTAGGGGAGGAGTGGGGAGGAGTAGGGGAGGAGTAGGGGAGGAGTAGGGGAGGAGTGGGAAGGAGTAGGGGAGGAGTAGGGGAGGAGTAGGAAGGAGTAGGGGAGGAGTAGGAAGGAGTAGGGGAGGAGTAGGGGAGGAGTGGGAAGGAGTAGGGGAGGAGTAGGAAGGAGTGGGGGAGGAGTAGGGGAGGAGTAGGAAGGAGTAGGGGAGGAGTAGGGGAGGAGGTGGGAAGGAGTGGGAAGGAGTAGGGGAGGAGTGGGAAGGAGTAGGGGGAGGAGTAGGAAGGAGTAGGGGAGGAGTAGGGGAGGAGTAGGGAGGAGTGGAGATGAGTAGGGGAGGAGTAGGAAGGAGTAGGAAGGAGTAGGGGAGGAGTAGGGGAGGAGTGGGAAGGAGTAGGGGAGGAGGGAAGGAGTAGGGGAGGAGTAGGGGAGGAGTGGGAAGGAGTAGGAAGGAGTAGGGGAGGAGTGGGAAGGAGTAGGGGAGGAGTAGGGGAGGAGTGGGGATGAGTAGGGGAGGAGTAGGAAGGAGTAGGAAGGAGTAGGGGAGGAGTAGGGGAGGAGTGGGAAGGAGTAGGGGAGGAGTGGGAAGGAGTAGGGGAGGAGTAGGGGAGGAGTGGGAAGGAGTAGAAGGGTAGGGGAGTGAGTGGGGAGGAGTAGGGGAGGAGTAGGGAGGAGTAGGGGAGGAGTAGGGGAGGAGTGGGAAGGAGTAGGGGAGGAGTAGGGGAGGAGTGGGAAGGAGTAGGGGAGGAGTGGGAAGGAGTAGGGGAGGAGTGGGAAGGAGTAGGGGAGGAGTAGGGGCGGAGTGGGAGGAGTAGGGGAGGAGTAGGGGAGGAGTGGGAAGGAGTAGGGGAGGAGTAGGGGAGGAGTGGGAAGGAGTAGGGGAGGAGTAGGGGAGGAGTAGGGGAGGACTGATCCAACACCAGTGTTAAGATGTTGACTGAGTACCAGTCTACTGAGTATACAGTGGGGAAAAAAAGTATTTAGTCAGCCACCAATTGTGCATGTTCTCCCACTTAAAAAGATGAGAGAGGCCTGTAATTTTCATCATAGGTACACGTCAACTATGACAGACAAATTGAGAAAATAAATCAAGAAAATCACATTGTAGGATTTTTAATGAATTTATTTGCAAATTATGGTGGAAAATAAGTATTTGGTCACCTACAAACAAGCAAGATTTCTGGCTCTCACAGACCTGTAACTTCTTCTTTAAGAGGCTCCTCTGTCCTCCACTCGTTACCTGTATTAATGGCACCTGTTTGAACTTTTTATCAGTATAAAAGACACCCTGTCCACAACCTCAAACAGTCACACTCCAAACACCACTATGGCCAAGACCAAAGAGCTGTCAAAGGACACCAGAAACAAAATTGTAGACCTGCACCAGGCTGGGAAGACTGAATCTGCAATAGGTAAGCAGCTTGGTTTGAAGAAATCAACTGTGGGAGCAATTATTAGGAAATGGAAGACATACAAGACCACTGATAATCTCCCCTCGATCTGGGGCTCCACGCAAGATCTCACCCCGTGGGGTCAAAATGATCACAAGAACGGTGAGCAAAAATCCCAGAACCACACGGGGGGACCTAGTGAATGACCTGCAGAGAGCTGGGACCAAAGTAACAAAGCCTACCATCAGTAACACACTACGCCCGCCCAGGGACTCAAATCCTGCAGTGCGAGACGTGTCCCCTGCTTAAGCCAGTACATGTCCAGGCCCGTCTGAAGTTTGCTGGAGTGCATTTGGATGATCCAGAAGAGGATTGGGAGAATGTCATATGGTCAGATGAAACCAAAATAGAACTTTTTGGTAAAAACTCAACTTGTCGTGTTTGGAGGACAAAGAATGCTGAGTTGCGTCCAAAGAACACCATACCTACTGTGAAGCATGGGGGTGGAAACATCATGCTTTGGGGCTGTTTTTCTGCAAAGGGACCAGGACGACTGATCCGTGTAAAGGAAAGAATGAATGGGGCCATGTATCGTGAGATTTTGAGTGAAAACCTCCTTCCATCAGCAAGGGCATTGAAGATGAAACGTGGCTGGGTCTTTCAGCATGACAATGATCCCAAACACACCGCCCGGGCAACGAAGGAGTGGCTTCGTAAGAATCAACCCCATAGAAAATCTTTGGAGGGAGTTGAAAGTCTGTGTTGCCCAGCGACAGCCCCAAAACATCACTGCTCTAGAGGAGATCTGCATGGAGGAATGGGCCAAAATACCAGCAACAGTGTGTGAAAACCTTGTGAAGACTTAAAGAAAACGTTGAGAAACTTTTGTTATTGACCAAATACTTATTTTCCACCATAATTTGCAAATAAATTCATTAAAAATCCTACAATGTGATTTTCTGGATTTTTTTTTCTCATTTTGTCCGTCATAGTTGATGTGTACCTATGATGAAAATTACAGGCCTCTCTCATCTTTTTAAGTGGGAGAACTTGCACAATTGGTGGCTGACTAAATACTTTTCCCCCCACTGTAAGTAATCACCATACAGCCTGTCAGTTACTGATCCTGAACCAGTGTTAAGGTGTTGGCTGAATACCAGTCTACTGATGATATCTAGTCACCATACATCCTGTCAGTTACTGATCCTGAACCAGTGTTAAGGTGTTGGCTGAATACCAGTCTACTGATGATATCTAGTCACCATACATCCTGTCAGTGACTGATCCTGAACCAGTGTTAAGGTGTTGGCTGAATACCAGTCTACTGATGATATCTACTCACCATACAGCCTTTCAGCCTGTTCTGTTCTTCCTTCACCTCCTTTTCCATGATCCTGTGTGGCTCAGTTCCCACGCTGCCCTGGCGTTCTATGGTCTGGGTCAGGGAGTCTCCGTCTTCCCTGGTGAACCCTGAGGCAAGAGGGGAGGGGGCGAGGGAGGGCGGCTGCGTGGTTCGGGAGCCAAGAGGAGAGGGAGTGAGGGAGGGCGGCAGCGTGGTTCGGGAGCCAAGAGGAGAGGGAGTGAGGGAGGGCGGCAGCGTGGTTCGGGAGCCAAGAGGAGAGGGAGTGAGGGAGGGCGGCAGCGTGGTTTGGGAGCCAAGAGGAGAGGGAGTGAGGAGGGCGTGCAGCGTGATTCGGGGAGCCAAGAGGAGGGGGCGAGGAGGGCGGCAGCGTGGTTGGGAGCCAAGAGGAGAGGGAGTGAGGGAGAGCGGCAGCGTGATTCGGGAGCCAAGAGGGGAGGGGGCGAGGGAGGGCGGCAGCGTGGTTCGGGAGCCAAGAGGAGAGGGAGTGAGTCCGTGGTTCCTGTAGGGAGGGAGAGCAGCAGGAGGGTTAGTATTAAACCTGTCATCAGTAGAACTCAGAACACAGACGTTGTGCCCTAAATGGCATCCCGTTCCCTTTAGCTTTAGTCGAAAGGCAATAGGGTGCAGCTAGAGCCAACTCACAGTACAGGGCCCTGTAACCCAACTATTGGCCCTGACTATTTTGACAGTATTTGTCTATTTATGTAAAGCTAAAATAGCCCTGAAACCATTAACAGCAGATCAGATAAGAGAGAGATGGTTATGTCATTATCTGGATCCAAACATAGCCCACCAACATGAGAGGCTAGAGGAACCTAGAGGAGAGGAGAGGAGAGGAGAGGAGAGGAGAGGAGAGGAGAGGAGAGATAGAGGAGAGGAGAGCTAGAGGGGAGGAGAGCTAGAGGGGAGGAGAACTAGAGGGGAGGAGAACTAGAGGGGAGCTAGAGGGGAGGAGAGGAGAGGAGAGGGAGAGGAGAGGAGAGAGAGAGGAGGGGAGAGGAGAGAGGAGAGGAGAGGAGAGGAGAGGGAGAGCTAGAGGGAGGAGAGCTATAGGGAGCTAGAGGAGAGGGAGAGAGAGAGAGAGGAGAGGAGAGGAGAGCTAGAGGAGAGAGCTATAGGGGAGCTAGAGGAGAGGAGAGGAGAGGAGAGGAGAGGAGAGGAGAGAGAGAGAGGGAGAGGAGAGGAGAGGAGAGAGAGGAGAGGAGAGCTAGAGGAGGAGAGCTATGAGGAGCTAGAGAGGAGAGGAGAGGAGAGAGAGAGGAGGAGAGAGGAGAGGAGAGGAGAGGAGAGGAGAGGAGAGGAGAGAGAGCTAGAGGGAGGAGAGCTATAGGGGGAGCTAGGAGGAGAGGAGAGGAGAGGAGAGGAGAGGAGAGGAGAGGAGAGGAGAGGAGAGGAGAGGAGAGGAGAGAGGAGAGCTAGAGGGGAGGAGAGCTATAGGGGAGCTAGAGGAGAGGAGAGGAGAGGAGAGGAGAGGAGAGGAGAGGAGAGGAGAGGAGAGGAGAGGAGAGGAGAGGAGAGGAGAGGAGAGGAGAGGAGAGGAGAGCTAGAGGAGCTAGAGGAGAGGAGAGGAGAGAGGAGAGGAGAGGAGAGGAGAGGAGAGGAGAGGAGAGAGAGGAGAGGAGGAGAGGAGAGAGGAGAGGAGAGGAGAGGAGAGGAGAGAGCTAGAGGGGAGGAGAGCTATAGGGGAGCTAGAGGAGAGGAGAGGAGAGGAGAGGAGAGGAGAGGAGAGGAGAGGAGAGGAGAGGAGAGCTAGAGGGGAGGAGAGCTAGAGGAGAGCTAGAGGAGAGGAGAGGAGAGCTAGAGGAGAGGATAGCTAGAGGAGAGCTAGAGGGGAGGAGAGCTAGAGGGGAGGAGAGGAGAGGAGAGGAGAGCTAGAGGAGAGGAGAGCAAGAGGGGATCTAGAGGGGAGGAGAGCTAGAGAAGAGGAGAGGAGAGGAGAGGAGAGCTAGAGGAGAGGAGAGGAGAGGAGAGGAGAGGAGAGGAGAGGAGAGGAGAGGAGAGCTAGAGTAGTGCATGACAAATGGCTAAGGAAACAATGATTAGGATAATCTGTACCTACATCATGTTAGATGATAAAGTTGCTATGTAGAGGAGAACTAGAGGAGAGGACAGCTAGATGAGAGCTAGAGGAGAGGAGAGCTAGTGTGGAATTAGAGGAGAGGAGAGGAGAGCTAGAGTGGAGTTAGAGGAGAGGAGAGCTAGAGAGGATCTAGAGGGGATGAGAGCTAGAGGGGAGGAGAGCTAGAGGAGAGGAGAGCTAGAGAGGATCTAGAGGGGATGAGAGCTAGAGGAGAGGAGAGCTAGAGTGGAGTTAGTGGAGAGGAAAGCTAGAGGGGAGCAAAGGGAGTGCATGACAAATGGCTGAGGAAACAACGATTAGGAGAATCTGTACCTACATCATGTTAGATGATAAAGTTGCTATGTAGCGGAGAACTAGAGGAGAGGAGAGCTAGATGAGAGCTAGAGGAGAGGAGAGGAGAGGAGAGCTAGAGGAGAGCTAGAGGAGAGGAGAGGAGAGCTAGAGGAGAGGAGAGCTAGAGGGGATCTAGAGGAGATGAGAGCTAGAGGAGAGCTAGAGGAGAGGAGAGGAGAGGAGAGCTAGAGGAGAGCTAGAGGAGAGGAGAGGAGAGCTAGAGGAGAGGAGAGCTAGAGGAGAGGAGAGCTAGAGGAGAGCTAGAGGAGAGGAGAGGAGAGCTAGAGGAGAGCTAGAGGAGAGGAGAGGAGAGCTAGAGGAGAGGAGAGCTAGAGGGGATCTAGAGGGGAGGAGAGCTAGAGGAGAGCTAGAGGAGAGGAGAGGAGAGGAGAGGAGAGGAGAGGAGAGGAGAGGAGAGCTAGAGGAGAGGAGAGGAGAGGAGAGGAGAGGAGAGGAGAGGAGAGGAGAGGAGAGGAGAGGAGAGCTAGAGGAGAGCTAGAGGAGAGGAGAGGAGAGCTAGAGGGAAGCTAGAGGAGAGGAGAGGAGAGCTTGAGGGGAGGAGAGGAGAGGAGAGCTAGAGGGGAGCTAGAAGGGAGCTAGAGGGGAGCTAGAAGGGAGCGAGAGGAGAGGAGAGGAGAGGAGAGGAGAGGAGAGGAGAGGAGAGGAGAGG